>NW_026652287.1:27196185-27219054 GCF_009828535.3 Hylobates moloch | reverse complement strand
CCAGCACTATGTTGAATAGGAGTGGTGAGAGAGGGCATCCCTGTCTTTTGCCAGTTTTCAAAGGGAATGCTTCCAGTTTTTGTCCATTCAGTATGATATTGGCTATGGGTTTGTCATAGATAGCTCTTATGATTTTGAGATATGTCCCATCAATACCTAATTTATTGAGAGTTTTTAGCATGAAGGTTGTTGAATTTTGTCAAAGGCCTTTTCTGCATCTATTGAGATAATCATATGGTTTTTGTCTTTGGTTCTGTTTATATGCTGGATTACATTTATTGATTTGCGTATGTTGAACCAGCCTTGCATCCCAGGGATGAAGCCCACTTGATCATGGTGTATAGGCTTTTTGATGTGCTGCTGGATTCAGTTTGCCAGTATTTTATTGAAGATTTTTGCATCAATGTTCATCAAGGATATTGGTCTGAAATTCTCTTTTTTGGTTATGTCTCTGCCAGGCTTTGGTATCAGGATGATGCTGGCCTCATAAAACGTGTTAGGGAGGATTCCCTCTTTTTCTATCGATTGGAGTAGTTTCAGAAGGAATGGTACCAGTTCCTCCTTGTACCTCTGGTAGAATTCGGCTGTGAATCCATCAGGTCCTGGACACTTTTTGGTTGGTAAGCTATTGATTATTGCCACAATTTCAGAGCCTGTTATTGTTCTATTCAGAGATTCAACTTCTTCTTGGTTTAGTCTTGGGAGGGTGTATTTGTCGAGGAATTTATTCATTTCTTTTAGATTTTCTAGTTTATTTGCATAGAGGTGTTTGTAGTATTCTCTGATGGTAGATTGTATTTCTGTGGGATTGGTGGTGATATCCCCTTTTTCATTTTTTATTGCATCTATTTGATTCTTCTCTCTTTTCTTATTAGTCTTGCTAGCAGTCTATCAATTTTGTTGACCTTTTCAAAAAACCAGGTCCTGGATTCATTAATTTTTTGAAGGGTTTTTTGTGTCTCTATTTCCTTCAGTTCTGCTCTGATTTTAGTTATTTCTAGCTTTCTGCCAGCTTTTGAATGTGTTTGCTCTTGCTTCTCTAGTTCTTTTAATTGTGATGTTGGGGTGTTGATTTTGGATCTTTCCTGCTTTCTCTTGTGGGCATTTAGTGCTATAAATTTCCCTCTACACACTGCTTTGAATGTGTCCTAGAGATTCTGGTATGTTGTGTCTTTGTTCTCGTTGGTTTCAAAGAACATCTTTATTTCTGCCTTCATTTCATTATGTACCCAATAGTCATTCAGGAGCAGGTTGTTCAGTTTCCATGTAGTTGAGCGGTTTTGAGTGAGTTTCTTAATCCTGATTTCTAGTTTGATTGCACTGTGGTCTGAGAGACAGTTTCTTATAATTTCTGTTCTTTTACATTTGCTGAGGAGAGCTTTATTTCCAACTATGTGGTCAATTTTGGAATAGGTGTGGTGTGGTGCTGAAAAAAAGTATATTCTGTTGATTTGGGGTGGAGAGTTCTGTAGATGTCTATTAGGTCCACTTTGTGCAGAGCTGAGTTCAATTCCTGGATATCCTTGTTTACTTTCTGTCTCGTTGATCTGTCTAATGTTGAAAGTGGGGTGTTAAAATCTCCCATTATTATTGTGTGGGAGTTTAATTCCCTTTGTAGGTCACTCAGGACTTGCTTTGTGAATCTGGGTGCTCCTGTGTTGGGTGCATATATATTTAGGATAGTTAGCTCTTCTTGTTGAATTGATCCCTTTACCATTATGTAATGGCCTTCTTTGTCTCTTTTGATCTTTGTTGGTTTAAAGTCTATTTTATCAGAGACTAGGATTGCAACCCCTGCCTTTTTTTATTTTCCATTTGCTTGATAGATCTTCCTCCATCCCTTTATTTTGAGTCTATGTGTGTCTCTGCACGTGAGATGGGTTTCCTGAATACAGCACACTGATGGGTCTTGACTCCTTATCCAGTTTGCCAGTCTGTGTCTTTTAATTGGAGCATTTAGCCCATTTACATTTAAAGTTAATATTGTTATGTGTGAATTTGATCCTGTCATTATGATGTTAGTTGGTTATTTTGCTCGTTAGTTGATGCAGTTTCTTCCTAGCTTCGATGGTCTTTACAATTTGGCATGTTTTTGCAGTGGCTGGTACTGGTTGTTCCTTTCCCTGTTTAGTGCTTCCTTCGGGAGCTCTTTTAGGGCATGCCTGGTGGTGACAAAACCACTCAGCATCTGCTTGTTTGTAAAGTATTTTATTTCTCCTTGATTTATGAAGCTTAGTTTGGCTGGATATGAAATTCTGGGTTAAAAATTCTTTAAGAATGTTGAATATGGGCCCCCACTGTCTTCTGGCTTGTAGAGTTTCTGCCGAGAGATCAGCTGTTATTCTGATGGGCTTCCCTTTGTGGGTAACCCGACCTTTCTCTCTGGCTGCCCTTAACATTTTTTCCTTCATTTCAACTTTGGTGAATCTGACAATTATGTGTCTTGGAGTTGCTCTTCTCGAGGAGTATCTTTGTGGCATTCTCTGTATTTCCTGAATCTGAATGTTGGCCTGCCTTGCTAGATTGGGGAAGTTCTCCTGGATAATATCTTGCAGAGTGTTTTCCAACTTGGTTCCATTGTCCCCATCATTTTCAGGTACACCAATCAGACATAGGTTTGGTCTTTTCACATAGTCCCAAATTTCTTGGAGGCTTTGTTCGTTTCTTTTTATTCTTTTTCCTCTAAACGTCCCTTCTCACTTCATTTCATTCATTTGATCTTCCATCACTGATACCCTTTCTTCCAGTTGATTGCATCAGCTCTCGAGGCTTCTGCAATCTTCGCGTAGTTCTCAAAACTTGGTTTTCATCGCCATCATCTCCTTTAAGCCCTTCTCTTCATTATTTAAATTTTTTCAAATTTTTAATTCTTTGCTATTGTTTTGAATTCTTGATCGTCTGAAGCCTTCTTCTCTCTACTCGTCAAAGTCATTCTCCGTCCAGCTTTGTTCCGTTGCTGGTGAGGAACTGCATTCCTTTGGAGGAGGAGAGGTGCTCTGCTTTTTAGAGTTTCCAGTTTTTCTGCTCTGTTTTTTCCCCATCTTTGTGGTTTTATCTACTTTTGGTCTTTGATGATGGTGATGTACAGATGGGTTTTTGGTGTGGATGTCCTTTCTGTTTGTTAGTTTTCCTTCTACCAGACAGGACCCTCAGCTGCAGGTCTGTTGGAGTTTGCTAGAGGTCCACTCCAGACCCTGTTTGGCTGAGTGTCAGCAGCGGTGGCTGCAGAACAGCGGATTTTCGTGAGACCACAAATTCAGCTGTCTGATAGTTCCTCTGGAAGTTTTGTCTCAGAGGAGTACCTGGTCGAGTGAGGTGTCAGTCTGTCCCTACTGGGGGGTGCCTCCCAGTGAGGCTGCTCGGGGGTCAAGGACCCACTTTAGGAGGCAGTCTGTCCATTCTCAGATCTCCAGCTTTGTGCTGGGAGAACCACTACTCTCTTCAAAGCTGTCAGACAGGGACGTTTAAGTCTGCAGAGGTTCCTGCTGAATGTTTGTTTGTCTGTGCCCTGCCCCCAGAGGTGGAGCCTACAGAGGCAGGCAGGCCTCCTTGAGCTGTGGTGGGCTCCACCCAGTTGGAGCTTCCTGGCTGCTTTGTTTACCTAAGCAAGCCTGGGCAATGGTGGGCGCCCCTCCCCCAGCCTTGCTGCCGCCTTGCAGTTTGATCTCAGACTGCTGTGCTAGCAATCAGCGACATTCTGTGGGCCTAAGACCCTCCAATCTAGTTGCAGGACACAATCTTCTGGTGTGCCGTTTTCCAGGCCCTTTGGAAAAGCGCAGTATTAGGTGGGACTGACCCGATTTTCCAGGTGCCCTCTGTTACCCCTTTCTTTGACTAGGAAGGGGAACTCCCTGACCCCTTGCGCTTCCCGAGTGAGGCAATGCCTCGCCCTGCTTCGGCTTGTGCACAGTGCACTGCACCAACTGTCCTGCACCCACTGTTTGGCACTTCCTAGTGAGATGAACCCAGTACCTCAAACGGAAATGCAGAAATCACCCATCTTCTGTGTCGCTCTCGCTGGGAGCTGTAGACTGGAGCTGTTCCTATTTGGCCATCTTGGTTCCACCCTCCACTTTCTGTTTTAATTTGTTTGTTTGTTTGTTTTTGAGACAGAGTCTCGCTCTATCACCCAGGCTGGAGTGTGGTGGCACTATCTCTGCTCACTGCAAGCTCCGCCTCCCGGGTTCACGCCGTTCTCCTGCCTCAGCCTCCCGAGCAGCTGGGATTACAAGCGCCCACCACCATGCCTGGCTAATTTTTTTTTTTTTGTATTTTTAGTAGAGACGGGGTTTCACCATGTTAGCCAGGGTGATCACAACATCTCCTGACCTTGTGATCCGCCTGCCTCGGCCTCCCAAAGTGCTGGGATTACAGGCGTGAGCCACCGCACCCGGCCTTTAATATTTGTTTTGAAATTGAGTCCTGCTATGTTGTCCAGGCTAGCCTCCAACTCCCAGGCTCAAGTGATCCTTTTACCTCAGCCTCCCATGTAGCTGGGCCTACAGGCATATACCACCACACCCAGCTTAAATATTTCCTGAACGTTTATTTACTACCAAGTGAGCAAATTTTATTTGTCTGACATTGTACTAATCACTTTGCATGTATTTAATGCATTTTGTTAAATACACACAAAGCTCCCATTTTCTGCTACTTTCATTTCTTTTCCTTTTTTAACAAGTAGGAATGTCTATTCAGCCCATACTGAAACTACCTGGACTGCCCACTGAAACTGGACTGCTCCAAAATGCCCATCCTTCCCTAGTTCAAGCAGATCCTGCAGCTGAACCATGAGTCTACCAAGGGAAAATGTGTTTTTTCAGCTTCATTCTGTCATAATCCAACAGTAGCACTTTTTGAGTAAAGCTTATTTCCAGGCTCCGGTGTCCCTTCCTTTTCTCTTTGAGCTACTTTTGCCTCTTGTATCCTAGGAATGAAGTGTCATAGCTGGTGAAGTTGCCCAGATTACATTCTGATGATGTGTGGGGCTCAGAAAGCTGGAAATGAAGAGCGGGGTGGAATGACTTTGTCTGCCCAGCGTCTCTTCCTCACAAGCCTGTTGCCCTTCGCTGTGGCCATTTCTCCAACCATGAGCTTCAGCTGAGAATCTTCCATCCTCAGGTGTCAATTTATTTTCCTAAGTTGGAGGCTTGGTCTTGGTGTCTGGAAAGCAATTTGGATGTTCATGGTGGCTAAAGCTATCCAGTGGAAACATAAGTCACCATCGAGTAATGAGACCAGACTATTGGGTGTCTCATATCCTGGTTGCAAATGCAGATGCCAAAGAGTTCAGGAAAGATTTCAACACAGGCAGCATTGTTGGAATAAGTGACAGTTGCCATGATGATTTAGGGGCCAACACCTATTTGGATGTGTGAGATCTGGTGTTTTAAAAAATCAGTTTTATTATTTATTGATGTACCTGATGCTTCCAATATGGTTGACGGGGGAGTTTAATTCTAGGAGCACCATAGCAACATATTGCTTATTTCTCTATCATTCTGTTATTTGTCTTCCTAGGACTGGCTCAACAAATGGTCCCAATTCTTAACTAATTTTATTCTTCTTGAAGGAGCAACACTTGTATTTCTTAATCACCATTATGGCCTGGATTCATGGCAAAGTCCACTTAATTCTGCCTCCTAATTACTATCATATCTACCTTTTCCATCGCCATCTTAGCTCCTATCTCAGGCTCTCCACAGATTTTTTGTCTATGCTAATGCAACCTTTTCCTTATTAGTCTTTTCTGTGGTTAGCCTCACTGCTGTCCTCAACCCAATGCATTCTTCATGTTGCATACAAAGTGACATTTTACAGATACATCAGAAATACATACTAATATTTTATTTATATAATTAATAAACCCTGATGACTTTTAAAGTGTAGGAAGATCTTTCTTTGGCAGGTCTTTCTTTGCTGAGTAAAGTGATGGGAATGGAAGTGCTAGAATAGAACTCAGTCGTTCTGCATGAGAAAGGGGAAGAGATAGAGGGATAGGGAGCCAGGAAGCATGATTCCTGAATAAAGACCTAGAGTCAGAGAAAATTACAGGCTTGGAAGGGAGAGGACCCAGAGAAAGATGGGGACTCAGCTGGGAGCCAAAGGAGGGAATGAGGAACGGGGATTTGAGGAGTGTCATTCTGTATACCCTGAAATCTGACTTCCTCCCCAGTCTGACACATAAAACTTCCAGTTTCTGTAGTGACGTAGAAATCTCTACATTGTACAAATGTAGAGAAAGTCTTCATTTTTCACTAATGTTTTGTTGAGGGGATTGTTCTTTTGGGGAAATAAGTGGAAGCACCATGTCATGCTACAAGAATGGTGGGAGGCAAACCAACACCAAGACAGGATACCGAGTTGACCAATCTGTGTAATGCACACATCCAATCCCTGCTCCTCTGACAAAGTCTCCTATGGATTCCCATCCTCGACAGGTGGGAGCAGGGGCCTGAGACATTTTAGCATGGAATACCAGATCCTTCCTGATCTAGTCTGTACCTATCTGTCCAACTGTATCTTGTAAGCATCTCTTCTCAGTCTCACACACACACACACACGCATACACCCTTTGTACCCTAGAGCAATACAAGGACTGCAAAGAGGGTATATGCTATTTCACCCTGCTAGACTATTCTTTCCCCACTCTTATTCAGTTGGAAAATACCTCCTTCTCCTCCCTCAAGCAGATTTAGGTGCTCCTTCCCCTGGGCTCTCATTTTACCTTGAAAGGCATACACTTTTGTTTTATCATCACACTGTTTTGTAATTGTATATTCACGTGCCCATCTCCCTAACATGACCATAATCTCCTTGAAGCCACATGTAGTTTTATCTCTATGAAAAACTTCTGGCACCTAGCAAAGGATTAGGCATTTAGTCTGATGTTTGGTGAGTACATTTACCTTCTAAGGCTTGTAAGTGTTTTAGAGGCTTGTAAGTGTTTTACCAAAGAAAAACTGACAAGAGGAAAAATTGGTCTTCTAAAAACTTGCCCAATATTTATGGTTTCTCTCATCATGAAGACTGTTACTTTGGTGGTCCTCAATAAACCATGACTCCTAGTGTTCCAACTCTTGTGCCAGCCTTCCCAACATTGCCTCTGGTCTTGGCCATGTTAGCTTTGGCCACTGGAATATTGGCAAGGATGAAGATAGTGGATGCTTGACCAGTGCTTGTACACTGGGTTTGTCCACTTGGAGTGTTCTTTCTCGGAACCCAGATGCCATGCTCCATGTAAGTCCAAGAAGCCATGTGAAGAAAAACCAAAGCCCTTGGACGATAGTCCCAGGTGAGCATCCAGCTGAGGACCACCAACAACTTTGATGCTCACAGTCATCAAAATCATCCTTGGCTAAAACCATTGTATGTCTCTCTTAAAAGCCATATTAAAGGCATATTAAAGGTTTAACTGTATTGGTAAAATGCCACTGCCCATGGAAAAGAATGAAACCTCCTTTACAAAAGAATCATTACAATTGCCAAAAAAAATCTAAAACTCATTTATAAATTGGAGATGTTATGGTGAAAGCCTTTTATTAGTTAATGCATCTCTATACTGAGATTACAAGCACATTGTAAACTATCGCTGGGGAGAGGTATGGGTCCAATTAGTGAAGGGGGTGAATTCTCACAGGAGAAAAGAAAGTGATAGGGGGTCGAGCTGTTCAGGTGGTGGTTCCTACATGACCATAGTCCCATTTTCCTTGTCGGCATACTCATTTTCTGGTATTTCAACATGGATTCAGGTATTTTGGAAAAAAAAAAAAAAAGAACATTATAGAAAGAGCAGGCTCAAGAATCACAGTCCAACTCTGGGCACAACTACGTGGAGCAGCTATAAGGGTTTCATATTACTCAAGGTTCTCCAGAGAAACAGAGCCAATAGGATGGGTGGATGAACAGATGGATAGATAGATTAGATAGATAGATAGATAGATAGATAGATATAGATAGATTAGATAGATAGATAGATATTGGCAAATATATAGATAATGTTGGATAGATAGGTAGATGTTGGTAAATATATACATACCGTTGGATGGATGGATAGATAGATAGATAGATGATAGATAGATAGATAGATGATAGATTGATAGATAGATAGATAGATAGATAGATAGATAGATAGATAGATAGATGATAGATAGATAGACAGGTTTAGTATGAGAAATTAGCTCACATAATTATGGAGGAGGAAGAAGACCCATAGTTTGCCATCTGTAAGCTGGAGACCCAGAAAAGATGGTGGTATAGTTAAGTCCAAGTCCAAAGCTCTAAGAATTAGGGGACTCAGTGGTGTATGTCTCAGGCCAAAGGCAGGAAAAGAACAATGTCCCAGATCAGTCAATCAGGAAAAATTAACCAATTCTCCCTGCCCCACCTTTTGTTCTATTCAGGCCCTCATTACTTGGATGATGCCACTTTGGGGAGGGTCATCTGCTTTAGAGTTTACCAATTCAAATGCTAATCTCCTTCCTCACATACATGCCCAGAAATAGTATTTAGCCAAATATCTGGGTACCCCACGTTTCAGTTAAGTTGACACATAAAATTTACCATCACAGATTTCACCCAAGCTGAACTTGAGCCCCAGACTGTAGATGTACATGTGTGGATGCACATGTGTGTAGGTCTCTGTAGTATCATATATTTGATACATACTATTAATATATTTTATGTATATACACTATTCATTTGTTGATTCACAAATATTTTAAAAGTACCTTCTATGATTTACGTTCTGGCTGGGTATTAAACAGTGAACAAGACAAATATGATCTCTACCCAAAGCTTATGTCATCACATTTTACAAAACAACTAAGTCCTATAGACAAATAAAGCAGTGATAAATAACTGATAAAAGTTATGAAAAGGAAGAGATACATCATAGCAATTTTATACTTGAAAAATTTATCCCTTATATGTAGGGCCTACACCTTCACTATGTAAACTTTTATGTTTTTCTAGTTCAATAAAAGATTAGCATTTGGTATTTAAATGCATATTTAAGGGACCAATGATCCCAGTGACTCCTCAGTTAAGTATTCCTGAAGGAAGTTTACTACTAAAATCATGAGATATCATCACTATCCTCCTAGGGACAGTATGCACCAAGTACAGGAAGGTTACTCAAAACTTACTAAAAAAGGGACAAAAAGGAGAGTTGGAAATCCTAATCACCTCTCCTCCAAAGATTCTATTTCAAACCTAACTTTCCTGGTACTCTGCCAAACAAAACAATATAAACACCCAGATACAAAAGGAGCAGCTTCTATTGTCTAATTCCCTGTATGGATAAGCTGGTTGCCAGCTCTATAAATATTTAATAAGAACCAAGCTCAACTAGACCCATTAATGACTCCTTGCAAGTATTTTTATTATGAAGTAGCATTAGATACATGTAAAAGAATGCATGAAACTTTGCTTCCAGCCCCTGAATTCTGTGAGTTCTTTGAATCACACTCTGCTCTCTGTTTATGGAGTTTTCTGTTTCTTGCAATGAAAGGAGCTGTGAACATAAGACGTAACTAAAGAAAGTGGAATAACAATATCAATATCTAGCAGTTTTTGAGCACTCCTTATGAGCTAGTTACTGTGCTGTGGGATGCTCATGCCTCATTTTATCAATCTGCCCCAACCTTTGATGAGGTAGTTGTATCATCCTCTTCCTCTTTGTTTGTTTTCTTAACATTTTTTGCTTGTTTGTTTTTGTAACAGCTTTATTGAGATATAATTTACATACCATACAATTCATCCATTTAAAGTGTACGATTCAGTGGTTTTTTTGCACATTCACAGAGTTGTGCAATTATCAACACTATTTTAGAATATTTTTAATCACTGCAAAAAAAACCCCTCTGTAACCTTTAGCTATTGCTTTGCTTTGAATGTGGCGTCTCTCAAAAAGTTATGAGTGTGTTGAAACTTAATGCTCATTAAGGTGGTAATAAGAGGAGGGCCTTTTGGGAAGTGATTAAGTCATGAGGACTCCACCCTTATGAATGGATTAATACCTGTACAAAAGAGGCTTCAGAGAGAGTTTGCTCCTCTTGGCTTCCACTTGCTGCTATATGAGGACACAGCAGTAAGGTGCCATCTTGGAAGCAGAGAACAGCCCTCACTAGACACCAAAATTGGTGGCTTCAGAACTGTAAGAAGTAAATTTTTGTTCCTTACAAATTACCCAGTCTCTGGTATTTTGTTATAGCAGCATAATTAGACTAAGAGAGCTATTATCCCTATTCTCTCATCATTTCCCCTGTCACTAGACTATTAATCCCACTTTCTATCACTATACATTTTCCAACTCTAGACATTTCATAGAAACAGAATCATACAGAATGTAGTCTTTTGTGACTGGCTTCAATCATGTGCTGTAGCATGTTTTCAAGGTTTATTCATGCTGTAGTATGTTTCAGCACTTCATTTCTTTGTATGACTAATATTCCATTGTGTGTATACCTCACACTTTGTTTATCCATCATCTGTTGCTAGACTTTTATTTCCACTCTTTGGCTGTTATAAATCATGTTGCTATGAATAACTGTATACAAGTTTTCGTGTTAACATGTATTTTAAAAAATTATCTTGGGTATATAGCTGGAAGTAGAAATGCTGGGTCAAATGGTAACTCTATGTTTTAACTTTTTTAGGAATGGTCACACTATTTTCCAAAGTGACTGCACCATTTCATATTTCTACCAGCAACATCATCGTCTTCCTTTTACAGATGAAGAAACTGGAAAAGCAAGGATGAAATCCTCTGACCATCCTACATTTAAAGGACCTTAAAAGAGAAAGAACTGACAGTGTAAGTGGAAAAAGAGCAACTGGAAGTTGCAGGAGAAGGAAAAACCATTATCATACAACTGGTGGGAAGAAGGAATGTCAAAAACATCAGTGTGAAAATAATTGCAGCAAAAAGGTAAATCCTAGTAATTACTGAAAAGAGTTTTTTAGGATGTGGGCAATGGAAGGTACATGGTGATTCTCAGAAGTCTCATGGGCAAGCAGTGAGTGAGATTGCCATGGGTGACAGCATATGTTACATAAGGAGGTGAAGGCAGCATGACTTTGAAATTCAGGTGATGGAAGGAAATGAGTAGGAGTCCTTCATCTTTGGATGGAGAAGGCATGAGCAGGTCTATGGAGGCAAGAAGCTGGAGTGATTAAGATACTGTACAATGAGGTAAAGTGATGTATTGGAAAAGCTGAGGAGGGGATAGCTTCCCAAGAGTTAATGAATGGGGGTGTTTCATACAAAGAGAGACCTATTTCTCTGTGGCCACAGATGGAAGGAGAGATAAGAGTGACTGGGGGCCAGGCGCGGTGGCTCACGCCTGTAATCCCAGCACTTTGGGAGGCCGAGGCGGGTGGATCACGAGGTCAGGTGATCGAGACCATCCTGGCTAACACGGTGAAACCCCGACTCTACTAAAAACACAAAAAATTAGCCGAGTGTTGTGGCGAGCGCCTGTAGTCCCAGCTACTCAGGAGGCTGAGGCAAGAGAATGGCATGAACCCAGGAGGTGGAGCTTGCAGTGAGCTGAGATCGCACCACTGCACTCCAGCCTGGCCAACAGAGTGAGACTCTGTCTAAAAAAAAAAAAAAAAAAGAGTGACTGGTGGATACATTCTGGTCTGATTACATCTTCCAGAGTTAATATGTTGATTAGGTTCAGAAGTCCTAAGAAGATGCCAGGACCCAAGCTGTTTTCCTTCCCTCTCTGCAGGAGAAAGGTGACCTCTGGGCTCCCACTCCAACCCCCACTGTGCCCTCATAATAGTTTCCAATGCAATGGATAAGAAGTCAATGAGTGGCAAGAGTAGCTTTTTAGCCTACCCCACCCATTCAAGGAAGGCTTAAGCCTTGAGTCAAATCCTAGAGTGAGAATTTCTTTTGTATTTTCTGAGTTTCTCCGTGCATTCATTATAGCCCTCATGGAAGCTGGATTTTCCTGAGAAGTAAATGTAGATTCCTGAGTTATAAGAAACCAACTTGGAGAATCCTTCTGAACTGTCATTAATCATGCTTGTTCCTTAGTATATTTACTATGTATTACATTTTTTTCTTCAAAGTCCCAAAAAGACCTTCCTAATTGAGAAGCCAGGAAATAGTACATTGTTTCTTAAAAGTGGAAGTGATAGCACTTTCTTACGGTAAGTCTGGGCCATTCCAGTTGATAGTACTGATTTATAAAGCCTGTTGGGGTTTTCCTCAGAGGAGAAGGAGAAACCTCATTGCATGTACTAGCAGCACACTAACCACAGCTCCCGGCTGATATCAGAGGCATTTTAATAAAATCCAGCATAGAAATGCAGATTTTGTTACACCAATTCCAACTGATAATTAACTACAAACGTTTGACAATCTCAGAAAAAAATGTTTGGCATGACTACATGTGGTTTAAAATCTAGATTACAAATTCTGGGGGTGGTGAGGGGTGGAGAAAGCTGTACTTTCAAGTAAAATGAGAACTTTTGCTGTGGACTATTAGGACACCTCCTGGGCCCCAGTGAGGGCCACTTCCGAGCAGCTGCAGCCACTTAGACCAGGACTGCATCTTCCCTCTGCAGAGAAGGATGGCCTATCCCAGGGTCCCTTGCAGTTCTGAATGTGGTCCTGCGTAGTCCAGAGACAAGAAAGTGTCCCTTTGCATAATTAACTTCCTCTGTTTCGATGGCCCTTTTACATTTTCCAAGGAGGTTTGCATCCAAGGAAGCTCTTGCTATTGTTTTGATCACAGCTGATTGGAGAGGCAAGACAGGTGTTTTTACCTGAGGTCCACGGAGATCACAGAGTTTTTCGACTCGTCGTGAGCATGAGTAGGAGAAAGATGGTTCCAAGTTTCTTGGCAACATTGTCTGGAAATGTATTCATCAGATCCTATCTATCTAGCAGGCAGAGTTTAGAAAGCAATTTCTCCTTTTTGTGTGTGCCTTTAAGGATGAGAGACTAACAGAATAGCTTGAGTATCTGTGGGGCAGGAGGAGGTTTTATATGAAAGACACATCTGATATTGCTAGTACCTACAATACCGATGTTGGTTTCTTTTGGAGACCCCAAGTTCTCCAGCCTACTGGAGTTACCCTGTCCTGTGATATTTAAATAGAAACTGCTTGAACTCTCATTTCACAGAAGTGGAAACTGTTGTGTGTCTTCCCAACCCCTCACATCTGCAGAGATTCCCCAGGTACTTATGAGTTTCCTGGGGAGTCCAGGTTTCTACTGAATTCTCCATTTCCTGATGTCTCCTTGTAGAGCTCCTCCTCTCTACCACCCTATGTCCACCAAGCTGACTTTTCCCTGAGTTTTCCAAAATCCTAACCATACAAGGAAATTATGTATAGTGTAATTTAAGTGGAGATTTTGGTGTGATGCCCAGGAGCAATTGCCAGAAGCAATATAAAGGTGAACAGCTATTCTCAAAATTCCCCTGACCACGTAGCCCTGCTAGTCCAAAAGACAACTTTCTGTGAACTTAAAAAGAGTGCATCCTTCAAGGTCTTTATTATCATCTTGTTAAAAGAAAAACCTTAGACAAATTAAATTTAACACAGTTTAGTTGAGCAAAGAATGATTCGTGAATCAGGCAGCCCCCAAACTGGAATAGGTTCAGAGGCTACAACATACTCACAAAATGAAAGAAGATTATGGACAGAAAAAAGGAAATAAGGTACAGAAACAGCAGGATTTGTTATAGCCCAGTGTTTGGCTTATTTGAACACAGTTTAAGCAGCTGGCTGTCTTTGATTGACCAAAACTTGGTGATTGGCACAAGAATAGGTTACAGTCTGTTTATACCTCCAATCAGGTCACAGTTCACTATGTATGGAGAAACATTTACACTGAATGTAGACTATATAAGGAGTCAGCTTTAGGCTAAACTTAATTTAACAATTGCCCCAATTATAGGTGTTGATTCATTCTGTCACCATCATAAATGTACTTATTTGTTCTCCAGTTCCACTGGGAAATAGCAGAACAATGGGTTTTGTAAGTTGGGAACAAGGACATCAGGCAATTTTTTGTAAGGGTTAGAGTAGAGGGGACCTCCTTGTGCTGCAGTTAAACAAAACATGGTCTGTTTTGGAACCTATCTACTTCCTTAAATTTTCAGTTTGATTATATCACATTTAGCATGAGTGACTCCATTTTGGTTTGGTCTGGTCTGCTGTGGCCTAGTGCATGAGTTCAATCCAAAAATGGCCTCCTGTAATTTTGTTTAACAATTTGCTGAGAAATTGTTCTAACAGTTATGTGAACCAGGAGGCCGATATTGCTAATATTTCTCCCTGGAATTGTACAGCGCACAACTGGGAGCAGTGCCATTCCTCCCACAGGAAGCTTCTCCCTGGCCACCCCTTCTCAGGGCGCAGGCTTCCTAAATCTTCACCACTGTCTCTCTCTCTTTCCCCACCCCTTCCTTCCATTAATCTCCCTTAGTTCCTTCTATTCTAGGTTCCTTTACTTACTTGCTTTTGATGTTCCTCAGAGACATTTATAATTCTTAGGCTATTATGCAGAGCATTTAATTTTCTACTTCTCTCCCCTGCCCGTTCCATCTTGGCCCGAGGCTTACCTTTTCTCATCTGAAATGGCTCATCCTGGCGTTTTACTATTAATTCCCTGAGGAATTCTTCTTCCAGCTTTTTCCAATAAGTTTCCTCCACTCCTTGACATATTTATTTAAAAGAGAGAGATTTGGTTAGACTCTTTATTACAATCCCCATAGCAACTTCTATCTCTCTTTTAAAAATCTTCGTATTACAAACCTGGCATATAGTGGATGCCCATAAATATTTGCTGATAAAATATTTATGATGGAATGTATAATGCTATGTGGTTTTGGTTTTTTAAAATATATTAGACTGTGAATTAATAATATCAGAATTCCCACCAATAGTCTTGGGTTTTACATTTAAGCCTTTAATCCATCTTGAGTTAATTTTGTATAAGGTGTAAGGAAGGGGTCCAGTTTCAATTTTCTGCATATGGCTAGCCAGTTTTCCCAGCACCGTTTATTAAATAGAGAATCCTTTCCCCACTGTTCATTTTTATCAGGCTTATCAAAGATCAGATGGTTGTAGATGTGCAGTCTTATTTCTGAGATCTCTATTCTGTTCCATTGGTCTATGTGTCTGTTTCTGTACCAGTACCATGCTGTTTTGGTTACCTTAGCCTTATAGTATAGTTTGAAGTCAAGTAGCGTGATGTCTCCAGCAGTTTTTTTTTTTTTTTTTTTTTTTTTTTTTAGGGCGCGTTTTGTTTATTTGGGGTTTTTTTTGGTTCCATATGAATTTTAAAGTAGTTTTTTTCCAATTCTATGAAGAATGTCATATGAGAACCCATGGACACAGGGAGGGGGACACAGGGAGGGGAACAACACACACTGTGGCCTGGCCAGAGGGGCTGGGAGAGGGAGAGCATCAGGATAAATAGCTAATGCATGCTAGGCTTAATATCTAGGTGATGGGTTGATAGGTGCAGCAAAACACCATGGCACACATTTACCTCTGTAACAAAACTGTGCATCCTGCACATATATGCTGGAACTTAAAATTTAATTTAATTTAATTTAATAATAATAACATCAGAATTCTTGGTGTTTAGCAAAGTACCCAGATCATAATGGGTGCTCAGAAGGTATTCATTAAATGAATATTCATCAACAAGTTAACCTGTTTTTTTAGCTAACCCAGTGGAATCTGCTGAGCTAACCATCATGAGAAATAATGCAGGAGGTATAGGGTTCATTTTAGATCTTTAGGTTTTTATAGCTGATTCATTCATTCATGGAATGAAATTATTTAACATGAAAAAAACCCTCTAGAATGTTAGTACCCTTAAAAGAGATTTTTAAGGACATTATTCTCATTTATTTCCCCCAGAGCCCTATGAAGCAGACAGTACCTACCCCTCCCGCTGCCACCCCACTTTACAGATGAGAAAACTAAGGCCCAGAGAGATTGAAGCAACTCTGTTAGGTTCACACATCCAGTAAATGATAGAACAAGAACTTGAACATAAACCTACTAATGCCAAGTCTTCTACATTTTCTGCTCCATTACAGCTTCTCTGATTCAGAAGAAGAGGACTATGACTCCAAAGCTCCCTTTGCAATGTAGATGTTTAAAAAATACGTTTTTTGTAAAAATGTAAAATGCATTACTCAATACCAATGCAAGTCTTCAGCCTAGAATCCAGACCATTAAGTGTGCAGCAGCACAGCATACTTTGAAAGAGGCCTCATAAAAACACAAAGTTGAACTTGTCTCTAAGGATTTTAGCTAAGTAGACTGAATCTAGTGGGGAAAATAAAATCTTTTCCCAGAGCTTTGCAGAAGTGGAAAGTGAAAGATTGAGAGCTTGTGAGAAATAACAGATACTTTAAAAAATGTTGATTAGAAATAGAAGAATGGTAGAAGGATTTTTTAAATGAATAAATAAAAATGGTACAACATTTGGAATATTTTTTAGAATCATATAATTTTATAACTGAAAGGGACCAGTAAAAGCATCTAAGGCTCTCCTTTTGTAGAAAGAAACAACATTTTGAGTCACAACCAGAACCAGCTATATAATTAGTGTGAAATGAAATTGTGGGGCCCCTTGTTTAAAAAAAATACTAAGATTTCAAGATGATGACAGTACATCATTCAACCAAGGTTGGAACCCTCCTAAGTGCAGGGCCCTATGTGACTACACATTTCACACACCAGTGAAGCCAGCCCTGGTCACAATATTATTAACACCAGCATTTTATACTAATATGTCACTTGAGAGCTTACCTAGCCTTTTCATAGGTAATTTAATTTGAGTTTTATAATAGCTCAGTAGAGTAGAGCAAGAATAGTTTTCATTGTAAAACATGTCCACACAAGAATACATTTATCAACCATGACATTCTGGTTGACTAAAATGACCCCATGCCCCTTGCACCATTTATGTTTTACATCATGGTATTAGAAGTTTATATTAGAATAAAAAGGGAAGCAGTTAAGTTAATTTGTTCATGGATAATCATTCAACAAACTCTCTAGCGTCTACTGTGAGCGGAGCACTTGTAAGCATTTCAGACACTGAATTGGAATTTTGCAATAACTTAGTGAAGAAGATGAATTACCACGCCCAGTGTTCTGATAAGCACGCTAAACATCAGAGACACAAAGTTAGACAGTCAAGGTCACAGATTAGCTACTGAAATAATTAGGATTAGAATGTAGGTTCCCAGACTATTCTGTGATGCTCTTTTAAAATGTATTAACGTCTCTAAAATGAGATAAAATGTAAAATTAATTTGTCTGCCAAGGAAATTAAAGCCAAATCCAAGAGTAAATGACTATTCTCCCTTTTCTACCTCTCCTTCTTCTGCTACAGTTTCTAGAGTAGAAAATAAGAAATATAAAGATGAAAATTTCCTACACTTTAGGAGATTGCCTTGTAATTGAATTAAAAGTAAATTAATTGACCTGAGCCTTGCCCTCACGGCCAAGACACTGACTGCTCATTGAATATGCATGAGCTCACCCACTTCACCACTGCCTTGCAAGTCAGGCAAAGCCATATGACTTTTTCTGGCCAGTGGACTATAAACAAAAGTAACAGCGTATCATTTCCAGGCTGAGGTATTGAGAAGCTCCTTTACAATTCTTTGGCTCTATCTTTCCTAAACTCAATGACCTTAGGAGCCATGTGTTAAGCTACTGGAATCACACGATAAAAGTATATTGGCTCCCTGAACCACCACCTGGAAAGGAGTTTCCCTGGAGAGTCACGAGACTTGGCAAAGAACTTTATGTGACCAAAACAAATGTTCAGGTGAAAGTCACTGCAATCTGGGAGCGTGTTACTGCAGCGTAACTTAACATCACCCTGACTACCAGACTCATACCTACAATATTTTTCTCCTTCTGGTTTGGTTCTTCCCTGTCTTTTGATCCTCAGTGACTATAATTAACATATATAAAAGCTTTCAAAACCCTTCCTTAAGCTGCTTTTTGTTTCTCCTGAAACCTCCAACAATCCTGCCAGACTCTGCTATTTTCAGAGGCTGAGGCCTCAAGTCTGATTTTACATTAAAGACATGCAAGCGTGACCCGAAAGACGAAAAAACTTAAGAACATCCAAGAGTCAGGGGCTTTGCTAATCACTGGGCTTTGCTAATATAAACGAATTTAGGAAAAAAGGTGATGAGCACTGAAATGATAAGCAGATGATTATCTATCTATCTTACTAACCCAGATAGTTGTTTTCAGGAAAATTTTAAAAGGGAAATGTTTCAGCTACTTGTATTTTGTTTTGTTTTGTTTGTTTTTTAGCCAGAACGGTGAAGGAAAAACTGAGAACCCCCCTGCATGACCATACATCTCACATTTAAATAGCAATTTAAACAGTTATTTTTGGAAACAAGATGACCTGAGGTGTGATTATCACATAAGTAATGAAACTGACTTATCCCAAAAACATATAGACAGCATGAATTTTCATAAGGAAAGTGGTCCTTTTCAGAGGCTGAGAACTTTGGTCAAAGAAGTTCCTCCAAATAGTTAGCATCTATGATAAGTGCCCTCATTCCTGGATCTGTGTATTAATCGTAGCAAATTTGGGGTGGTGTCTTAGTTAGCTCAGGCTGCTGTGGCAAAATACCACAGACTGGGTGACTTAAACAACACTTATTTTTTCACAGTTCTGGAGGCTGGAAGTCCATGATCAGGGTGCTGAAAGTCCGTGATCTGGGAGCCAGCACATGATCAGGTTCTGGTAAGGGCTCCCTTCTTGGTTTGTAGACGGCTGCCATCGTGCTGTGTACTCACATGACCCCTTCTTTGTGTGTGCATGGAGACTGAGAACAAATGTCTCTGGTGCCTCTTCTTGCAAAGGCACTAATCCCATCATAAGGATTCCACCCTCGTGACGTCATCTAAGCTTAATTACCTCCCAGAAGTCCCATCTCCAAATATCACATTTGGGGTTAGGGCTTCAACATAAGAATCATGAATTTGGGGTGGGGAGAGGGACACAGTTGAGTCCATAGCAGGTGGGAAACATGGACTTATGGATGAGAACTGCCTCTTGCTAGCAAAACCTTCCCAAGAGCAAGTAAGCTCACTTCTATGAGCAGACAGAGGCTCCTGAAATAACACAGGTGAAAGGTAAGTGGTCCTGAATTGAGATGATGACAGTAAAAGAGGAGATGGGTTTGAGATGAAATATTCATGGCTTGCGGACAAAGTGAAAAAAACGTTTAACATGACCACCCAGGTTGGAAGTCTGGTGCCTGGGAGAAGGTTGGTGCCATTTACCCAAACTGGAAAACCAGGAGAAAGAAGCAGTTTGGGGAGGAGGAAAAGGACTTTGGCAACATGCCCACCTTGAGATCATCTTGAGTTTGTGTGGGAATGTTCCAATGTAAGGGAAATATAAAAATGGCACTTATAAGGAAGACTGCGACCAGGTGTGATAATTTATGCTTGTAATCCCAACACTTTGGGAGGCCGAGGCAGGAAGATCACTTGAGCCTAGGAGTTTGACACCAGCCTGGGCAACATAGACCTCATCTCTATTAAAAAAAAAAAAAAATTAAAAAAATTAAAAAAGAAAAATATAGAGAAAAAGAAGACTGTGTCAGCCAGGCTTGGGGAGGATGGGTAGAAATAGAGTCTGCAAGTGACTAATTTCATGAGTGGTCGCTTTACCACTAAGCTAAAATTCTCTATGGTGGACAAAATTATTATACCAGCAATGATTTCTGGGCATTAAAGCTTTGTGATACTTACAGCAATTAGACACTCATAGGCATAGTTGGCTAATTGCCCTTCCATGGCAAAGACAGCTGAAGCAGGACTTCTTTACAGTACCACTTGGACACACAATTACTAAGGACCATAATTTTTCCATGTACACTGAGTACCCAGGCAAGAAAATGTACCTGTGGGAGGATTAGGGGAAATACACTGGCAACTTGGCCCAAAATAGAAGGAAAGAAGAGGTACAAGCAAGAGGCTATAACTAGATTTCTGAAAGAAGTGAGAAAGAGGAGAAAACAGAAGTGAACCAACAATCGCTGAGCTCTTTCCTTGTTCTAGGGCAGGTGCTGAAAAGACAGTCCCTCAACTCTGTCTAGTGGAGAAAAAGTCTAGTCCAGAAATGATTGCAAGAAGGCATGCTGGTTCTGTCAGGCACGGTGGCTCATGCCTGTAATCCTAGCACTTCGGGAGGCTGAGGCGGGTGGATCACCTGAGGTCAGGAGTTCAAGAGCAGCCTGGCTAACATGGTGAAACTCCGTCTCTACTAAAAATACAAAAATTAGCTGGCATGGTGGTGCACACCTGTAATCCCTGCTACTTGGGTGGCTAAGGCAGCAGAATAATTTGAACCCAGGAGGCAGATACTGCAGTGAGCTGAGATCATGCCATTGCACTCCAGCCTGGGTGACAGACTGAGACTCTGCCAAAAAAAAAAAAAAAAGGCAAAGACTTGCTGGTTCTTACAGGAGAGGGAAGCATGTTTTGTTAGGGGTACACCCCATTTAGATGAGCATTAGAGGAGTCCATTTTTAGGTGAAAACTGAGGCTCCAAAAAGTTAAATGAGTTTCCTAAAGAATCACAGTGTGATCACTAGGGCTGTATTGGTTGCATGTGACAGAAGCCAAGTCCAAACAAGTTCAAGAATAACAAAAAACCAAAAAAAACAAAACAAAAAAGTGGCTCATATGATAGAAAACTACAGCGTGCAGAGGTTAATCCAGCTCCTTTCCTGGACCCAGGTGCCCCATCTGTGCCCTGTCTTTAATGTGGCTTTTTTCTGTGTTGCTGCACCTTCTGGAAGCCTTCCCCCCATTGGGAGGAAAGATGGCCCCAAAAGCCACAGGCTGCCATGGTCCTTCCACCTTGCAGCTCATGGCATCCCCAGAGGGATCCTGATTGGCCCAGCTTGATTGCCTTGGGCCAATTAGCACAACACACAGGTGGAATCAGAATTGTGAACTCTGATCACAGGCCTGCTGCTGTGGCGAGGCAAGTGCAGCCACCGCATGGTTGATATCCCCACCAGAATCACCCACAGTAGGGAGGAACATTTCTACAAAGAAGTATATGGGCGCCATCCCCTTAAAAAGGGGACAGACACAATCCAAGTCCTCAATACACGTTTTACAAATTTGCAGAGTTGAGCTGCAAACCCAGGCTGCATTCTGAAGTTTGTGTCTTTCTACCTTGCAAAGTGCCCTTCCCACATACCTCTGACAAGTGAGAACAGAAAGAAGATTTAATGGCAGTGCAAATGAAAGGAAAGGCAGAAATAATTCTGGGAGGCCAAAACACCAAAGAAGAAATAAGAAGAGGAAGCAAGAGAAGCAGGATGAGAGAGGCTGTGGGAAAAAATAAAAACAGGGTTGGGAAAAAAGCACCAAGGCCTATCCTGCAGCCTTCAATCCCTCCTCTGGAATCCCTGCCAGAAGCTGTTGGTGTTTTTCAGAAAGCTTTTTCCCTTCCTCCTTGTTAAGAAGCTGAGAGCCAAATGCCCCATTAATCTTTCAAAAGGCCACTTTGGCTTCTTGGGGCAGAGCTACACACGTTTGGCTTGCCTCCTTCATGTTCATTTTCCTTCCCAAAAGCAGGGGGACTTGGCAGGCCAACCCAGCTACCCATTTAGTATCACAGGGACCAGAGGCTATTACCACTGTGGTGCGGTCTTACCTGGGAAGATAGTGGTCATCCCTGCACCTCAAGGATTCTCCTCCCATCTGCTTAGTTAGGCTCCACTTGACCACATTCCATTTCTCAGGCCCATTTGCAGTGTGAGAAACTCAATAAACAAAAATAAACCCAGAGCTCCAAGTGCCACCACCCCATTAAGCAGCTGCTGTACACCTGGTACAATGCAGGGTGTAGTTCTGGATACTAGGAAGTTCTTTCTTCTAGCAGAGCTACAGTTGGGGTGAGTAGGCAAAAAGGAGACAAACGGACTAAGGAGCAACATGGTACAACAGTGTTGTAACCAACACAAACAAAACAATGTAAGACGTGTCACTTACAAGACTCTTTTGTCTTCCTGAGAGCCTTCCAGGAACCAAGTCCTGCACTTGGCCGTGAGGGCATAGGGGTGGATCAGATGTGGACTGTTGGTAGGGACACATGTCTTCCCTACACCACCGGGAAGTTTCCCCATGATGTTTCCTCCATGTGGAAGGAGTTCCACTGGTGGGAAAAAGTTGGCATCTCTTCACCCCTTTACTCCCAGAGGTTGAGTGATAGGTGAATGGTCAATTTGGAATAAGTGATGTGTGAATAGTCCACTTGCAAAGACTGTAACGGGGCACGCTTATCTCAGCTCCGCCTCTTTTGTTCTTTGCAGTTGCATTGCCAGCGGAGAAGTCTACTGTTCTGAGCTGAATTGTGTCTTCTCCTCCCTTGCAAATTTCTAAGCTCATTATTAACCCCCCATACCTTAACATGTGACTGTATTTGGAGACAGGGCCTTTAAAGGAGTAATTAAGGTTACATAAGATCATAGGAATAGGCTTTAATCTAATATAACTGGTGTCCTTATAGGAAGAGGAGATTAGGATACAGACACATGCAAAGGGAAGACCACGTAAAGATACAAATAGAAGAAGATGACCATCTACAAGCCAAGCAGAGAGGCTTCCGAAAAAACCACCTATGGTGGCACCTTGATGCTAGACTTTTAGCTTCCAAAATTGTAAGAAGAGAAACCTTTGTGGTTTAAGCCACACAGTCTGTGGTATTAGTGATGGCCACTCTAGAAAAATATCTACAACTATCTGATCTTTGACAAACCTGAAAAAAACAAGAAATGGGGAAAGGATTCCCTATTTAATAAATGGTGCTGGGAAAAC